>NC_043754.1:12406899-12451899 GCF_902148845.1 Salarias fasciatus
CTGGAATGTGTAGGGATATCCTGGCTTTCACTGTGCCAAGTTATAGACCTTCTGGTGCTTCCATAGTGAATCTACATGGGGTTATATGCTTCAATCTCCAGACGAACAGACTTCATTTTTTGTCTGTGGGTGTATAACAATATAGATCAATTTTACCACTTTTGCATTAAAATATTTTTATACAAGAATCCATTTCATGTGTGGGGGGCCTTAGAGATGAGGAAAAACTATGTTGTGTTTGGTTCTACCTCCGGGAGGGGTATCTCAAAAACTAAAGCACTTTTGAGCTGTTGGTCACAGGCCTATTTGCACCTAATCTAAAATTGAGCTGTCCTTCAAACTCGTGGCAATTCTACTTTCTTATTGGTCGAAGTTAGCGTCAATCACAGCTAGTCGAAATGTGATTGGTCAAGAGGCGGGCGTAACTCTGAATGAATATAGGAAGTGGACAGCGTGAGACTGCAGTTTGACGTTCGCCGGAGCTACGCACGAAATCAAGGTAATGGCATTGTTGAGTTCATCCTCTACTTTCACTCGCTAAGGTTGTGTGATAGTAAAGAGACCGTGGCACAACCGAGTTTCTTGAAGAGTTTTCCTGCCAGAATGTGGCGCGTACAGAAGTTGCGGCGGTCCGTTCACTCAGTAGCTGTGGTAGCATGTACGCTAAAAGGAGCTAGCGGTGCCCAGTTAGCTGGAGCTTCTGAATTAAATCCACCGTTATCCTTCCCGTCTGGACTGAATGTATGTAGTCCTGCTGTAAGAGGAGATCTGATTTAACAGGTGCACAGAGCACGTCTGCTCTCGCGCACGAGTTGTGATTCCTCCTGTAAAGGAAAGTAAAACAAATGGACTTGGCTGGACTTGAATCTGAGCCACAATCAACATTCAGCCTCCGAGTCACTGACATTTGAACTATTTTTTATTGCTTTGTTTGGCAGGACGAACTTTTTAAATGATCACGTCTCAAAATGCGATGCCCACCTCTTTTTGAGTGCTTCTCAATCCCTAAAGAAAATCCCTCTAAAATAATAAACAGCCTCTCTCAGAGGATTATTGTAGGACTGTGGACTGATTTCCCTCTATATCTCTAATTTCAACCATCCACCCCCCCAGTCCTAGTAAACTTTGGATTAGTTACTCATTTACAGCAAGTCACACCAAGGTTAACCCTCACTCTCTTGGTGCCACCACTAGCTAGCTTGGATTCTCTGATTGATGAATGTAATGATCATGTCTGTGTTATACCTTGATATCTGAGATGACATTGTGAGTAGAATTGTGAAAAGTGGGTCATTTTGTTAAAACAGTCTGGGCCAAATTGACTGATTTCTTATCTGAAGAATTTAAAAGGAAACGCAAAACTTACAAGACTGATTGTATAATATAAAATAATTTAGATATCAGGAAGACATTTTTGTAATCCTAGCAACTATTGCCTTTTCAGTAAGACATGTAATTGTGTGTATTGACAGTATTCAAGCCGTCCGCTTATCCTGCCTGAAGCAGGCAGGTGTGCAAATACTTCATAGAGCCCACGGTTTATAAGATTCTGCCAATGTTCACTCTGACTTGTAGTTTCATCTTTCTTTGATGCTTTGAATTGTGTGCGTGTGTGGGTTGTTTTTTTTTTAATCTGCTTCATCTCTTGTAATTTTTCTCCCTCTCCTCTGCTTTTTCTTTTAGCCCAGTACCTCATTGCCAGTGTTAAATCTCAGACCCAAAATGGTGGACTCCCAGTACTACCTCCCAAATGACATCGGCATCTCTGCACTCGACTGTGGTGAGGCATTTCGTTTGCTTTCACCTCAGGAGAAGCTGTACGCCCATTACCTGTCACGCGCCGCTTGGTATGTAACACAACCCGGTTTGTAGCAAGTTCAACCAAATTCTGCGTCTGTTTCGAAGAATATATCGTTGATTTAACTTTCTTAGGTATGGCGGTCTGGCCGTGCTGCTGCAGACGTCCCCCGAGTCCGCAAACATCTTTGTGATGCTGCAGAGGATCTTCAGGAAGCAGACGCCTGCACAGCTGGAGCAGGCCGCCACAGCAGCTGGACTGAGCTCTGCGGAGTACCAGGTGCACATGTCGGCTTCGTCTTGTCTGATTGCAGCCATTTGCAGAAGTGGTCATTATGCCTTATTTTGTCCTATGTGTGATTGTTTAGGCCTTCTTGGTGTATGCAGCTGGTCTTTATGCAAACATGGGAAACTACAAGTCTTTTGGAGACACAAAGTTTATCCCAAACCTACCTAAGGTAAGTAATCCTGTGAGGACTGGAACACAGACACAGATATGAATGATCTATTTCAGACAGAGTCGGTTCTGAAGGTGACTGCTGCAGTGACACGCTGCATTTTCTGTATCTGTGGTGTGTTTATCCAGGAAAAGCTGCAAGCTCTGGTGAAGGCCAGCCAGGCGTTTCAGGATCAGCCTGCTGAGATGGAGGCTCTGTGGAACAGCTGCTCAGGTCCGCTCTACTCGTTGGAGGACAAACAGAAACAGCTCGGACTCGGTGACAAGGTAAGATTTGGCTTTATCTGATGCAGATTTCAGGCCAGCTTTGACCAAATACAACTTCTATTTCATAAAAAAAGCCACTGATTTGACACATCTGTTGTGTGATCTTACACACCTTTCAGAAAGTTTGCTGAAAACTGTCAGGGCACTCAAGATGCATGGCTCATAAGGTATTTTCTGTTGTTTTCTCAGGGAATTACCACCTATTTCTCTGGAAACTGCTGTCTGGAGGATGCTGAGCTGGCTCAGAAGTTCCTTGACTCCAAAGTAAGCAGAATGCGACATGAGATACATTTTTCCATTGTTTTGAGTTTATCTCGTTCTATATATTTAGTATCATGACCACTTCCTTGCTATATGTGTATTAATCTTTCACCTCTGTTCTTGAATTTGTGATTTTTCGAGCCAGTGTCAGCTGATTGCTGCCTGTGTTGTCTCCTGCAGAAACTGTCTGCTTATAACACCCGCCTGTTTAAGAGGGACAATGGAGGGAAAGCCTGCTACGAAGTGCGCTTGGCTTCGGCTGTGCAGAAAGGTCAGAGCGGCGACGTGTCGCAGGCGTTCTCGCTTTTCTTCCGCAATGCTTCACGATCGCTGACAAATGGAAGTGGAGTGATTTGTTCCTGTTAACCGTTGACCTCAAGACGACGCATTGCTGCCCCGCAGATTGTGCCGTGGACGGGGAATGCGAGTCCTGCTGTGGCAGCTTCCGCTTCGAAGACAAAGAGTTCACCGTGAAGAGGGGAGACTACGGCCCTGTCATGGAGAAAGTCAGCTACTATCTCCAGGAAGCACAGGTGAGGCGGAGGAGCGCAGCACAAAATACTAGATTATCTTTTAACACGCTTCACATTTGTCAATGTGAGGTTTTACTTTCTAAAATATCATTTGCATTCCTACATCAGGTTTATTTTCCGTATGACTGCTTGTTTCTCATCTGTGACAGGCCTACGCTGCCAATGAGAACCAGAGGAAGATGCTGGAGGAGTACAGACGTAGCTTCACCCTGGGCTCCATCGACGCCCATAAAGAAGGCTCACGGTACTGGATCAAGGACAAGGGGCCAATCGTGGAGAGGTGAGACCTGCAGCGCCGCACATGAAGATGGCCGCTGTCCACGCCAAAGACGCCTCATTCCCCAAGTAACATGAACCGACAGGACACGGAGGCTCTAATACACATTTTTAGTGCACCATAAAAAGTGATGAATTCCCATTTTAGGTCTCAGCAACTGCTAATTCTCAGTCCTTCACTTCCTTGTAAGGGATTCTCTGACCTTTGCACTGACGGCTGAGGAGCTTACTATTCTCTTTAATTAACCTCTGAAACCTCTCCGTCTGCTCATTACTCCTTCACTTCCTCCTCTTTCTTGCCTTCTTTTTAGCTATATAGGATTCATCGAGAGCTACAGAGACCCATTTGGTTCCAGAGGAGAGTTTGAAGGTAAGGGCAGTGAGTAGAAACCACTTAAAGCATTAATAACTGGAGTTCATTGTATAAAACAACTAAAGTTTAGACCGTATTGTTTATTTCAGATCATTTCCTTCTCTTACGTTATGGTTTGCATGTCTGTCCAGGTTTCGTTGCGGTTGTGAACAAGGCGATGAGCGAGCGCTTCGCGAAGCTGGTGAGTTCGGCAGAAGTGCTGCTCCCCGAGCTGCCGTGGCCCCGGGAGTTTGAGAAAGACACATTCCTGAAGCCCGACTTCACCTCGCTGGACGTCCTCACCTTCGCCGGCAGCGGAATCCCTGCTGGCATCAACATCCCCAACTGTACGTACAGCCACAACACGCGGCTTCACAGGGAATGTTCTGTGTTTTGGGTTTGCCAACATGTTTTTTTTTTTTTTTTTTACAGATGATGATATCAGACAGTCAGAAGGGTTCAAAAATGTCTCACTGGGTAACGTTCTCGCCGTGGCCTACGCTACCCAAAAAGAAAAACTCACTTTCCTGAAAGAGGAAGACAAGGTAACGTACACTCCTACACACCCGCTGGCGTCCCCCCTCCCCGCTGGAGAGGCATTCTCCTTTAGCCCGTTTGTTCTTTCACCCTCAGGATCTGTTCATCAAGTGGAAGGGCCCGTCGTTCGAGGTGCAGGTCGGACTTCATGAGCTGCTCGGCCATGGAAGCGGCAAACTGTTTGTGCAGGTGACAGCTGGCCACATTCCAGCCCTTTGACTGTAATTGTATACACTGTTTCAGTGAGGTATGGGTGTTCAGTGTTGTTGATTTATATAATTTTCATGTGTAGGATGATTCGGGCAAGTTCAACTTTGACCAGACAAAAGTGATCAACCCAGAGACCAAAGAGCCTGTGAGTTGGTTTGTTGAACCTCATTCCTGCTGATTTCAGTCACTACATACGAGGGAACTGAATGTCTGGAGTCGCGTTTGTTTTCCTCAGGTGTCCAGTTGGTATCGGGGCAGTGAGACTTGGGACAGTAAATTCTCCACGATCGCCTCATCCTACGAAGAATGTCGAGCCGAATGTGTCGGACTTTACCTGTGTCTCAAGAAGGAAGTGCTCAGGTCCGCCACCTTGCTGTTTTAATGTCACTGTTATGTGTGAACGTTGGCAGGTTCAACGTTACTGCAGCTCACATTTTCAGATTCTACAATCGACGATTGTATTGAAAACATTTAAATTTCTCTTCCGGTGTGATGGAGTTAGTATTAACTCCAACCTTTCTGTTTTGCTCTCAGTATTTTTGGCCACGAGGGTCAGGAGGCGGAGGAAGTGGTGTACATTAACTGGCTCAGCATGGTCAGAGCCGGACTGCTGGGCCTGGAGTTTTACACACCGGAGAGCAAGAGCTGGAGACAGGTAATGGATGTTCTCCACATGCGCTCAGATAAATCGCGTGCATCGCATCACAAGCTCGTGGATGTGTGTGGGGTTTTTCTCCAGGCTCACATGCAGGCTCGATTCGTCATCCTGCGGGTTCTGCTGGAGGCCGGAGAGGGGCTCGTGGGCCTGGAGGAGGTGACCGGACAGGATGGCAAGCCGGACGCACGAATCACACTGGACCGCAGCAAGATCCACACCGTGGGAAAGAACGCCATCCAGAGGTTCCTCTGTAAACTGCAGGTATGTCTTATATACCTGCTGCTTGGATTCAAGAATGGATTGAAGATTATCCAGAACAAACCAGATGTCGGTAACCTGCCACATCTGTCAGTTCTTCAGCGTCGCCGCAGCACAGATTTCAGCCGCGTCGTTGTCCGATCCCGCAGGTTTTTAAGTCCACAGCGGATGTGGAAGGAGGCCGAGCGCTCTACGAGGGTTACTCCACCGTCAGCGACAGCGGCGCTCACAACTTCCTGCGCCTGCGCGAGACGGTGCTTCTGAGGAAGGAGGCCCGCAAGATGTTTGTTCAGGCCAACACCAGAGTCAACGGTAAGGAGCACAAGTTGACGCCCGCGCTGCTTCCCTTACATCACCAAACTGTGAAGTCACGTGATCTCTGTAATTTAATTTCCTTTTCACTTCAGCCAGCAGCCGCCTGCAGGCGTTTGAACGTTGCTCACCATTCCGTGTGTTTTCCCAGGCGACTCCGTGGAGCTGGTGGAATACGAGGGCAGCGCGGCCGGTTTGATCCGCTCCTTCACCGAGCGTTTCCCGGACGACGCGGAGCAGCTGGAGGCCGACCTCTTGGAGCTGAACAAAAGAGACGCTCCCTGCTGGTGTTGATGAACGATCCTTCAAGCATCAAAACAACGCAATCACTTTTTTTTTTCCCCCCCCTTGTCTTTGGGACTTTGTAAGGGAACAGATTACAAATTAACGCTTTGAGACAGCTCCTCTGATGTGATTCAAGTGAAGTTTTATACTTTAAATCAAGCCATATTTGTCCTCTCATAGTCTTTCATGGATGGCTGCTGAGTTCCAGGTCTCGTCTATGATTATTGGATCAAACGAAATTACAAATAAACAGGTTTTTTTTTTATACCACAGTCATTCTTGTTGATGCGTTTTGTTTTTTGAATGAGCAGTAGTGAGAACTTGAAGTGGTTTCCTTTGTAAAACATCTAAGTAGCAGTGAGTTACCTGCCATGACAGCTTAGCGGAGACAGGACTTCATATTACTGCCAGGGTTAGTGTGATGAGAAATTCTTTTATTGGCGTTTCAGGAAAACCTAAAACTACAAGGGAAATTTGATCAATCTACACAATAGAAAGAATTTTTTTTAATGACATGAATCAGTTTGTTTGCTCGAGGCTCGTATTATTGTCCATAACCGAGGAGAACTGTGCTGCTGCTTCAGGACTGCGGCTCTCAGAGTCATTTAAAGACGCAGCACTCATCTGCAACGCCAAACCGTCTTCCTGCTCCTCGCATCCACCTCCGTGCACATCCTTTATTTCTTCCTTTTCGTCCACACCTGCTCTCCTCTGATCCAGGCTGGTGGGAGTGGCGTACGTGGAGTCGGCCTGCTCGCTCGGCTGAGACGAGGCTGCGGCGGTGAAGGGAGGGAGAGACGGCGGCAGGACGGGGGAAGGAGAGGGGGACTGCCGGGGGGAACCGGAGGGGGACAGATTGGGCGAGTGATAGGGAGAGAGGGAGAAGGGAGGAGCCCTGTGAGGCAGAGACGGGGACTGGTACGGGGACAGGGAGGGGGACACGCTGGGGGATTCGCGAGGAGAGCGGGATGGAGACGCCTTGGGACAGAGGAGGGGCGGCATGGGAGAGGCAGCTGGGGACATGTACGGAGAGAGAGAGGGCGAGTGGGAGACGTTGACTGCCGGAGGGGGCGTCATGTAGTCACAGTCACTGGGAAAAAGCTCCGTTCCTGCTGGAAGCTGAGCTGCAGCCCCTTCAGCTGGACTCTGGCCGGGTTCGGTCTGGGACTGGACCGGCTCCTGCGTCTCACCGGGCGCGATTGGCGTCGGCTGAACCTCCTCATAGAGTTCAGCGTTCTCTTTCTGGGCTTTACATTTCCTCTTAGCTTTTGGTACCAGAGGAGGAGGCGGAGGGGCGGCGAGAGGTGGGGAGAGCAGACTCGACGTCTCCGTAGAAATCCGAATCTTGAGGCTGCGTTTCAAGATGCGCTGCCGGGACAAAGCATTCTGGGACTGCAGGAAGAGAGGGTTGATGAAGCAGAGCGCGCCCAGCCCGGCGCCACAGTCCAGCTCCTGGGGGCTGCGCGTCGTGATCGGACAGAACTCCTGGAACAAAGTATTCCCAGGACCGGGCTGCTTGGCGGCCGCCTCCGGTTCGGGCGCAGCGCTGAGCAGCTTGTCGGAGTCGAGCGTTGAAGCCGGGTTAGAAGTGGGCACAGGGACCGGCTGGGAAACGGGAGCTGGGGAGGCCAAAGGCACAGCGTCCAAATTATTCTTCTTCTCCTTGTCTGTCTGGGGTTTTGGAGGTTCACGAGGCCCGCGCACATTTAGATGGGAATTCCAGAATTCTAGAAAAATGAAACCAAAACACAAGTTACCTGTTAAATTCTTTTTTGCTAACAAAGGCAACTGGAGGTGCTGATACCTGTGATCAACAGTGACCCTTTTCAATGAGATTAAAGATTTTTTGGGTCCAGAAATGAGTGATAATGTAAACGGCAGAAAGATGGTATAAACCTCTTTCTTTGCTCAGTGAAGGTTTTTCCACTTTCATGGAGACTTCTTCTTTTAAATAAGTTATTCCTCTTCATTCTCTTTGACTGTGAGGAACATAACATCGTAGCACAAATCACAGACCTCCTGTTGATATAAGCTTGATGAAGTCCTTCTGTCTCTCCCTCTAACCACGAGACAGACTCCACCCTGCTGAAATAAACCCTCTGCTCTTCACACACTTCAATTGTTACTTCATAAGTTGGGTGGCTGAGTAAAGCAGGAAAACACCTACATGTTTCCCTCTGCGTCAGTTAACCGAAGGGTCGGAGGTTATTAAGAAGCTACGATTAAATCATTCACAAACCTATTCCCAAATGTGAGATGGACTCCAGCTCTTTGTGTGACGTTGCTCTTCCAATGGCTTCAGGAAGCTCCAGAGGAAACGGCAACACATCCCTGACAAATACGCAATTCATAAAATGAACATTAGTCCTTTCAGATCAGTAGGTACTGAAGGATGAAAACAGAAATCAGCTTTAAAAGAAGATGCTACTTTTACCTGCTGACACAGTAAAAAGCAATCAGTCTTGGGAGATCTGGGAAGCTGATGGCTGAAGTCTCCAGGCACAAAGCTGGGAAGGAATTCCAAAAGAGATGAATTTGATTGAGCAAAGCAAAGAGTCATCATCTTAATTCCTCTTCTGGATTAACGTGAATCAGTAACATTAAACACACCCCGAGTTGCATTTCTTTTCATGTAAAAGCTGGGCGTTTTCAGGTATGAACTCTGAGGCAGTTAGAGTGAGCTGATCCATGTATTCAGATTTATTTTAAATCCACCATGAATTATAGCTACAGTCAAAATGACTCAGAATTCACTTAATTTCAAAGGAGTTTAAATGACACCTGAAAGTAGGTGGTGTTTTTTCTCCCCAGAACTGTGCTCATTTAATTTAATTCCAAGAATTAAGCTCAATTTTACATTATGAAGTATACATATAAGCAAAAGTAACACGATGTGCAAAACTCTGTCCACTTTTTTTTTTTTATTATTAAACTACAGTTCAATACTAGCTTCCATATGTCGACTATGTGTGGTAATGCGAGCGTATGCCAATGGGACTATAACAAGAAAGTCCCGCATTTAATCCATTCATTGAAATACCAAGCAGCCGAATGTCATCTGATGATATTTTCAGAACTTCAAAAAGTTTAGGAAAACCATCCATGCATGCCATTTATACACGATAAAGCATTAAACTGACTGAGATCAAAGCATTTTCACGATGTCCAGCTTAGAAATTCTCAAAATAGAACAAATGTCTCACTGGATTGGCTAAATTCCCCTGGATACCACTGTCCTGCTGTTTGTATTTGCAAAAACAAAGCAGAAGTAACCAAGCATGGTCGCCCATCATGTTCAGACTGATCAATGTTTATAAGCATTCTGCTCTTACTTTTACTGGACTGTTCCTCCTTGATGCCAAACTGCTGGACAAAGGAAGGCACGCTGTCGTCGGCCAATCGGACACACAGCACATTCCTCTGGGATGTGCGAGACTTCCGGATGATGAATGTCTGCAGGACAAGAGGAATAAAGGCAAGAGAGCAGCAGAGTGTGTGAACAGGGATGACGTGCAGTCTGATGAAAAACGATGGATGGTGAACATGTTTGTATGCCGGACCCCAGGAGGCTCTCTCCGCAGTATGTGCAGTGCTGTGGCAGGGTTGATGGACAGCTGGAGCCAGACGGGAACAGTGAGCAGGAGGCGGTCCAGGACGCTGATGCTTCTGAGGGAGCCCTGTCCCCTCTGATGAGGCAGAATCTTACGCTGGGATGCCTGGCTAGGCTCGGGGAAATCATACAGGGGCTCTTGCTGTGCCATCTGAACACCCACAACACACAAACAAAAGCAAATGTGGTGGTTAATAATTGGACATCTCATGCAGCAACATAATGCCACGGTTATTTAGTGTGCCGTGGTGCAGACTCCAGCACACACAGGGAGACGCACACCTGCACAGTAAATCTGCCTGGATTCAGACAGCAAGTCCAGACTTGGTTAAGTGCAGCAGCTCAGATAGAGCTTCAATGAAATGGCAAACTTCAGGAAACAGACCTTTTAAATTATAAACACGTTTAAATAGACAATCGCCACAAATGAAAAGGAATCATGACACTGAAAGCCTGACCAACAGTTTATCTGAACACACCAAATAGTCTATACGTCTGGATCTGTACAGAGCATTCCTACTAAAACCTGCACAGCTCCTCCTGAAACTGTGCTGCAGGCTGTCTTCCTGCTCCACAGCCGCACCACTTCTGCCATCTAAACATCTCTCTTAGTGACTTACCTGCTCCGTGTGTCCCTGCCCGTTTGCCTCCGGGCCTTCCCTATTCTCCATCCCCTCCGGCTTCACTCTGTGAAGACATTCTCCCGACTCTTTTACAGCAACTTTACCTCGATAACTTAGCGCACTCCTCCGACCTGCGGCCTGTCATGACGTGCGAGCCTCGACTCGCGGCTCCGCCCACCTCATCTCACCTGGAAGCCGACGTCATCACGCAGGGCGTCTGACGTCACGTGCCCTTCAGGGTCCTGCAGAGTAAAGACATTGAGTTCTATACAGATCAATGGGTGTTATATTATAGAGTAAAGTTAACCTCAAGCAGATGTGTCTAGACTGTGGAGGAGAGCTAGACTACCCAGAGAAAACATCATAAATTATATATAAATATAACAGTTATTTCAAGGCTCATTTTACATAGAAAAAGCCAACATTTTCACATGACCAAGCATTGGAAATGGTGGTGAGAAAAATCTCTCTTATAACAGTAAGACACCTGCAGAATCACACTCAGAGGTGGAGACTTTCTGCTGTTTCATTTGGGGTTCAGGGATTAAAAGAGAGGACAGGATAGGGTAGAAAGAGACAGCAACAAGCAGACATAAATCCACTTGATGTAAATGGATGGCACTATGCACTATGAGAACCAAGTCTTGTTGTGTACATTGTTGATTGTTATCATGACACAATTCTCACAGATAAATGCATTCACCTCAGCCATGGACAGAGGTGGGTAGGTAGGTGAGCTGTTTTTTTTAATGGAGAAAAACAGCAGAATAGTTGAGAAATCTAAAACAATAGTGGTGCAACTACTTTTTGTATTCAAGACAGTTTTTTCTCATCCGCCTGCAACTTTTACACTGTACCATTACAATGAAAAGAATGTGAAGTTTCGAATATAGCGACCCAGTGAGGAATCCAAACAACGCTCCCCCACTGCAGGAACATTTCATCGTTTCACGTCTTCTTGGTGAAACTGTGGTGAAACAGCGCCCCCATTGGCGGCACACGGAAGCAGTACGTTCTGAAAGCGGAGCCGGAAGTGACGTTCCAAATACACCAGCTCCAGGACCGCGTTGGGTAAGACATCTGTCCACTCCGTCGGCTTGAATAAAGATTTCCATTTTCTTCTGCTGACTTTACAATGCAGCGCTATCAGTTAGTGTACGTTGTGTTTTATCCAAGCCGCAAACAAGGTTTGGTTTGGCGCTAACGTTTCCGACCAGTCTGATAAAGGCGTCTGCGTTAGCTTTAGCTGCTAACTGAGCTAACGCTAGCCGAAGCTTCATGGCTAATGTTGGCGTTCAACAAGATGGCCTGAAGCGGCTGGAGTTCACAGCTAGCTGTGGAGCTCATTTCTAACATTACCGTGCAGAGAGTCCACTTTTATCATATGCGAGTTTTTTTTCAGACAGTAGTTTATGTAGAAAGATAACAGTGAGTTAACTTTGCGAGATTCACTTTAGCCGCGTTTTGTTAGCTTAGCTAATAACGCCAGCTAACGTGAGTTCATTTATAAGCCGAAGCCGTTTGGCAATTTTACTCTCAAACTACCCTTTAATACTACTTTTAAACTACGTCTTTCTTTCATGAAATACCGATCCAGACTCCTCTCATTAGCTAGCTTAACAATACATTTGTCTGCACTGTGCCCATTAATCCACAGATGCCTGGTTGTTACAGAGATGAGTGGTGACAACGTGAAGTTGTTCGTGGGGAATCTTCCTTTGGATGCGACGCACGACGAGATCACGAAGCTGTTTTCTCCATATGGAGAGATCAACACCTGCTCCCTGCTCAGACAGTATGCCTTCGTTACCCTGAAAGGAGAGGGGGCTGCAGACAGGTATTACAGTTTGGATCAAGCACCGTCAAACACATTACTGCATATTCAAATGACTCCCTACTGTCGACTAATCGGGTCAAATTAAGAGGGAATTGGGTATTATTCAGCTAACAGCTTTACAATTTTACACACTAGTGTCTGCATGTTACAATCACTGAAACAAATCACAGAGGAAGATGGAATATTTACTAAAAGGGCTTATATTATGCAGTGTTGTTGCACATACAGAATATTAACATCCATAGAAGTATATTTTCTCCATTTTAATCAAGAATAATCCAATAAGATTATGGCATAGAGTAAAAACTTTCAGATAAATGTAATAATTTATGCTAAATCTACTGTTTAATGGAAATTTTGAGACAATCGAAATGCTTTTGAGTCTGATTTAAGTGTGTCGGCAATCTTCAGGTGTTCATAAGGTTTGTTCCACTGGTGAGCTGCTTAGTAACTAAAAGCTGCTTCACCTTTATTCCTCATTTTTTAAACCTCCTCGCAGACCATTCGAAGCTCTGTAGACAAGAAGTCAAAATTTGATGTCAATCCTTTAACACGCAAGCTGCTGGTGTGGAGATTGAAGCTCATGTGTGACGTCCTTCACCGGAACATATTGTAATACTTGTAACTCTAACATTAGCAGCAGCAGAACATAAGGGAAAGAAAAGTTCTTGTTCTGAACGTTTGGTGGTCTATAGAGTCAGTCAGATGGTGCTGCTGCATGAGTCACGGTTAATTCATACTTGGGACTCAGTGTTTCAGCTTTCTGGTCCCTTTTGACATGGTAGATGTGGCAGTGATGTAAAGAAGCCATTTGTTTCACCTTTGGCAATTTACTCCAGCTTCAGTGATTAACATTCTTTTCTGTTAGTAAACATTTAATAATATTCTTAGTGTCAGGAATAGAGGAAAAATTGCCAACCTTATAGCAATCCCTTTGCTTCCCTACATTCAGTGTAACATGGTTCCAGACTTGGATATCTTGGTTTGCCTTTCTGCTTCACTGACTGTCACCATGTGACTTACCAGCTGCAGAGGTCAGAGAGAAGAATGAGACCTCATTTATTTGCAAGCTGGTGGCTTGTCAGTGTTAACCTCTGCTAATGTTTTCATTGTTGACTAATCGTATCTCTAATTGAAATAGAAGTGAGGTCAAAATGTATAGTTTCAAAATATGAGTAACTTGTGTGTGTTCAGCTTGATGTCCAGAGTCTTATTATATTTGAAAGATTTATCTGTTAAGAGATGCTATAAGAAGGAGAAAGGGGTTTTGAAAATGCAGTTTGAAGCCCAGTTGCCACACAGCACACCAGTCTGTTTGACGTGGAGGTTCTTGGTTTGCCTGGAGTGTCCACTCTGCCTCCCTACATGAGCTGGAAGCTGTGATTTCTGCATCAACTGATAGAAAGAGAAGAAAACAAATCTTAAATACATATTTGGAACTTGAAATGCTTGCTTTTTTTGCAGTTTGCATCATATTTGTGACACAAAAGGGATTTCTAAATAACTCAAAGGTATTGATCATCTGAATTGTTAAGTTTATTGTGAACTAATGAGTTTTGCAGCTTTGTTAGTGAGGCTGCAAGAGTTTGTGGCAAAGTCTTCACCTTTCACCATCGTGAGGCATCTCGCATCATTCCTATTTTTGCCGTCAGTTCCACACGGATGGTGGCGGTCAGCTGATGCGGCAGCATCCCGGACTGAAACTGGCTGCGTTTGGGAGCATTTTCCTCTTTATACAGGAATGAAAACAGTTTCTAGTAAAACTCAGAGTGGACCCAGCATGTCAAAGAAATACATCACCAGCATTCGAACAAGAGACACATTGGGAATTTAGTATACATTTCCTCTAAGCTTCAGTGTTTAGGTAGCAATGTTTCTGATGTGTCTGACATGAAATCGTTTATCAAATATACAGTCGAAAGAATACCAATACAATAGCTGCACATATAAAAATTAGACGATTGAAAACTTGTCAATTACAGCTATTGTCATTGTAGTATGAAATTAATATAAAAAGATGTAATAAAATAAAAGCGTCATTAAAACAATAACAAATGTAATATACAAAGCAAGATTGAGAGCTCTTAATTGCATGAATACTGAAAACGTTGCCAATCCCTGTGAGTTATTTTTGCAGTAGCAGCACATTTGATATTTTCTTTTAAGATGTTTTATTTGTCCCATGATGGAAACATTTTTATTGTTGCATCAAATGGACAGTGACAAAAAAGTAGCAAAGAATGCAAACAACAATCATATATATATATATATATATATATATATATATATATATATATATATATATATATATATATATATATATATATATATAAACACCGTACTGCTCAGTTGGTCTGTTTCACAGATGATCTTCAGAGAAAGATCTGCTGTTCTCTGATGCTGTGAGTGCTGATCGAAGTCTTGTTGTGCTCCCACAGGGCCATTCGGCATCTGGATGGCAAAGAGTACCGAGGCAGACCCCTGGTGGTGGAGGAGTCGCGCGCACGCCCCCCTAACTCCACCAAGGTGTTTGTCGGGAACCTGAGCGCTACGTGCTCGGCAGATGACTTGCACGGGTTGTTCTCAACCTTCGGGAGAGTTTTAGACTGTGATAAAGTGAAGGGTAAGAAGCTAAACATATCCTTCATGTAGCCTGCCGCGTATTTAAATATTGATGTTGATCAAGATAATGACATGAACTGATCTTTCCTCTTCCTGTGGGGCCTCCAGCCAGGTTATGTTCCAATGTCGGCTATGCGTTTGTGCATATGGAGAGAAAGGAGGAAGCCATGGCAGCAATCGACGCGCTCAACGGGACCATGTATAAAGGCCGCCAGCTGGCTGTGGAACTGTCCAAAGCTCAGCCGTTGATCAACCAGCTCGTATCTTCAGGAAACGCAGGTGATGTGGAGGCAGATGAGGAGAAAGCGTGTAAAATACACAACCTCTTACGTTGATCTGCTCACAGTTTCTGTGAACGTTTTGCTGGTAGGTGGCAGAGAGGGTCTTCTGCCTCGGCCTCCCCCGTCACTAGAGCATCACCAGAGTCAGGCGGCTGTGCTCGCGGCCGCCGCCGCCGCAGCTGCTGGACTGCCCATACAAGTAAGTTGTTCCAACGGTTCCTGTTTACCTGCTGTTAACTTTGTTGCTCTTTCATGCTACATGAGACATGAATTTTTCTCCAAGTTCTGAAAATGCACTTATTTCCTCGCAGGTTCAACAAAGTGTCCATAACTCCTTCTACAACACCACGTCCTTCGACCCCACCTACGCGGCCCTAAAGGGCATCACAAGTGCTAAAGGTGCAGACGGTGTCATATATGGAGCTCTCGCCAGTCAAGTGTATGGCACCGTGGCTGACCAGGTATACCAAGAAATCGCCAATCACAATCCAGGGCCTGCAGCCCCGGCTGAGGAGGTCGACCCACAGACCACCCCAGATCCAACGACGCTTTTTGAAGCAGCGAGAGCCAAATTCTTTCAAGAGGGCCAGAAGGTGTGTTCACGTATAAGCTTCTTTGCGTTCTTGATTTTGAGGACATGCTTTACATGTGAATATTGACGTCCTTGTTTCAAATGAAAGGTCCTGGCTGAGCAGCAGGCGGGAAGAAAGGCAGCAACCACAGAAACCGAGCGGGACCGCAGCCCGATCCGAGGAAATCGAGCCCCTCTCCTCCCCGACCCCGTTCCGGGTTCCTTCGCTCAGATCCGGCCCAAACGGCGAGCCCTCCTGCCAACGCCGCCGGGAGTGTCCGAAGAGTCCTCGCCATCAGCCACCACCACCACCACCACCACGACTGAAGGCTCAGATCCTGTTACAAGGTGCTGCCACCTGTTTTTTTTAATCTTCTGTTAGAGTTTTGTCTCTTTCTGCAGCTCATATTTAAACAGCCCCTTTTTTTAAATGGTACTTTACTAAACCATGCCTTTCTGAAATATGCTACACTCCAGGTCCTACGCAGAGTACTATCAACAAATGCATCAATACCAACAGTATCAACAGTACCAGCAGCAGTACCAATACCTCCAGTACGCCTACACCAATCCCCCGCCGCCCCCGCCACCCCCGCCAGCCACCACACAGACGGATTCCTCCAGCACGAACCCTGCACCCCCGGGGACGTACTCCGCACCCCCTACGTACGCGTCGGGCGCCTACCCGCCCCCGGGGACGTACGACGCCTCGGCCAGCTACGACGCCTCCACCGGGAGCTACAGCGCTTCGGCCGGGAGCTATGACGCCTCGACGGGAAGCTACGACGCCTCTGCCGGCTATGACACGTCCGCAGGCTACGGCGCGTCAGGAGCATATGATTCATCCGGAGCTTACGCAGCAGCGGGAAGCTACTCCACATCCACACCGTATGAGCAGACACCCGCACACGGGCAATCCATGCCCCAGCGCCATGATTACCCTTACCACACGCCAGAACCCCCTTACCGATAGGTCCACCCCAGCACACTCCTTACACACTTGCAGATGTGTATGTGTGCGCGTGTGTGTGTCTGTGTAAGTGTGCGTGCATGTGTATTTACATAAGGGACAGTTTCCAATCTGAGAGGGAGCAAGGATGTAATTGAAAAATTGCTTTAAATTTGAAGCCCCGCCCCTTTCTCCATCTCGGCTAACGTCATCTCCATCGAGTTCGTCTCCCCGTCGAATGTTGAGTCGGGGCGCTGAGTCTGAGTTAGCGAGGTTTTTGGACAAGTGGTTACGAAAGGGCCAGACGAGTTGGCCGGACGTCTGTAGTTTGTGTTAGATGTTAGCGAAGCGCGCCTGGTTTTCTGGTTGAATACTGAAGCAGCTTGTAAGCTGCCCGAGAGAAAAGTTAGACTTTGAATTCAGACTTGAAGCTCTTCACACAAACACGGTTTTGTTAGAGACCGAATCAAGGGCTTTTCTATACTCCACACAAAGATGTGTTTTTTTGTTTTTCTGCTGCCCTGGCAGCGTAGGTAAGCCGCAGCATTACTGAATACCTGGCAAATGAATTGGTCGAATCATTGGATGGATTGCCATCTTTGAAAAACAATATTTTTTTTTTATTTTCGTTAATTCTTGACAGCCAAAATGGAAATCAATTCTTATTTAGACCATATGTCAGTTTAGTGATCAATTATATGACAGCTGATGTACGATTTTTTTTTTTTTTTTTTTGACTGCAGTTTATGTAGTGAACACTGAATGCTTCAAAGCAGAAACGGCAGCTTCACATTACAGCAGTGACGGCAGAATTTGTCACCGCACTGTCGTATTCGTCTTCATTTTTAGCCTGGTGCATCAATGAACTTTTAACAGTGTGTTCGAGGTCACAGTCGTCCGTGGCTTTAAAATGCCTTTCTGTGGAGTATAGAACAGACCTTGGTTTGAATTCAGTCGCTGTGGCCGTTTTATAACGGGCATCCTGATATTTCACTGATGTGTGTTTGACAGCAAGAGACGCAAAGCTGTGATGTGAGGCTGGTTTTGAGACCTGGAAGACGGAGACTAGATTTTACTGACGGTTCAGTGACGATATGTTGGTGAACTGACCATATCCTGTTACGTTAATGATCCAGGCGGCTTTGACTCGGTTTGAAGGCCAACAATTAACAGAGAGAATGGTGGAAACTCTTCATCTGTGGCCGCAGAGAGTCATCGATCACGAAATGAGTCGTTGGATTTGGATTTCCCATTGAGGGCTTGCATTTGGCCTGAACCGCAACCTGAGACTGCTCGCCGTGTTCAGGGTCAGAGGGTGACTTTGGAGTGGAGCTGCCACTTGGTTATCATTACATTTATCTGATTTATTGACTGATATCACAATGGTGTGATGAAGCATACCTGAAGTCTGAACGGGATGAGGGAAAGAGTTTTTTTTTTTTTTTTTAAATCTTTAGGTGTCATTTTGATAACGGGAAAACTGAGCGTGTGTTTTTAGAGTTCAGACTGAAATATGATTGTTTCCAGTAGCTCATGATTCAGCTTGCTTGTTTTCCTGTGTATCTCTACCTGAATGCACCATAATAGAACAAACATCTCAGGAGTTTAGTATCTTTCCACACTTTCTGGTCAGAGGGTTGTTTTTTGTTTTGTTTTTTTTTTACCTCCCAAAAGAAACATTTTGTCACACACGGTTCCTTTATTTAGCTTTGTGTTAAATGTTCATCTAAATTGAGGCAATACTCTATTGAACCCAGTCTGAAAGAAGACATGTTTTGGATGAACATGAGTTTGAGAGCCAGGAGAAATCTTAGAATCTGAAGCGTGGCCGTTTGAGTTCATATCCTTTGATCATTTTAGCTATCTTTCCAATCCGTTCCAAACATTTTCCATCATTTAGCTTTTGAGTCTCGTCAGGTGTTTATGTAACGCCTTTGTGCTCATTCGATGCAGGTTTCGGTTTGTTTTGACCGAGTATTTCTGTGAAAAACTGTACAATTTGGTACTTTCTGTAAATATCGAAAATTGAAGTGATGCCAACCAACATTTGGGCCGCTGTTTTGACTCTAAAGGTCAGCTGATTGTATTTCCTACTAGAAATTTGGCAGCCCGACGTATCAAGCTCTTGAAGAAAGGGAGTGTGTGAACCGAACCCGCGGGTAATCCGATCGTGTTTGGCGGTGTTGATCGGCTCCCTGAGCAGCGGCGAAGAACCAGCGCAGCTTCCTCCTGATCGCCGTGCAGCGGCGCGTGGCTGATGTGTGCGATGTGCGCGTCGGGATCTTGAGCGAGCAGATCGGAGGTGACAGCCTGGGCGCTTGCAGGTGTTTTGGGGGGGTTTGGAAAGGCCGCTCATTTTCCCGGGCAGCAGTTAGAAAAGCTGACGACCTTTTGTTTTTGTTTTTTTTTTTGTTCCCCCCCACCCCTTTTCTCTGATCTCACCACAAGTATCATTTTGTTGCATGGCTGAATACGTTCTCAAGTACACACTTAACAACTAGACGTACATTAACTAAGTTCATTCACTCATGTAAATCAGACCACAAGTGCAAATGAGTCTAATGCACAGCTAATACAGTCTGTATCTTCTGCCACATGCGAGTGAACCACACACCAGTTACTCATCCTCTCTTCTTACTCGGCACCTGAACTGATCTGATTGTTAGGTTTAAGTGACACACAGCCTCTCCACATTATTCCACCTTCTCCATGTGAACTGTTAGTTGCATGCCTTGTTGTTGCTGCTGCTCCAGCCACCTTCTTCCTCTTGCTGATTATTGCAGCTAGAGTGGGAGGGAGCCAAACTGAGCCCTTGCCCTGGACGTACGCCACACGCAGCTGTAGCGTGGAATGGGGAAAACAGCAGCGTTAGGCCTGAAACTGCTGTGGACGATGGGGTGGCCCCCCCGCTAAGGTAAACACTCAGACCACACACTCCTGCCCCTCCCCGAAACACGCCGACACACTCACAAACAACACGCATCCAGCACAGTCGCCCATGTCCACACTTCCGCCTCCTTACCTGCCATCAGGGATATTTTTGGATTTCAGTTTTTTTTTTCTCTTTCAATAAAATCCCTCCTTTTTGACTTTTTCTGTCCTCGCGCCCCGAACACACTCTGCTCATACATTCCTGTGGCCACTCACACGCACGACCTTTTGAGGACGCCCACCCCACCTTTAGCTCTCTGCGGCAGGGAGTCGCTCGCTAACGCGTCCTGCCAGGCGATCACACCCACAGCTGGATTTGGGACTCTGAGGGAGGCTGAGTTGCTTTAGTTTTTGTAATTGCGCCCCGCGGCCACTTCGGGATTAAGTGCCTTGCTTAAGAGCACACTGGTAGGCCCTCCATTGCAGAGTTGAATAACCCGGCTCAGGATCGGTTGCTGGTTCAACGCTCGACTCCCCTTCTCTCTCTCCCCCAAAGTAAAACGATTTTTGAGACCACGTTCAACTTGTATGAATGACAATGAACACAGATATTACCATGTTGTTTTAAATTACATTTTGTCCTATGTTCTTTGAAATGTTTAATTATCAATAAATAAATTCCGAAAGGACTTCATATATTTTCTGTGTATCCGTGAGTGTGTGTGTGTGTGTGTGTGTGTGTGTGTGTGTGTGTGTGTGTGTGTGTGTGTGTGTGTGTGTGTGTGTGTGTGTGTGTGTGTGTGTGTGTGTGTGTGTGTGTGTGTGTGTGTGTGTGTGTGTGTGTGTGTGTGTGTGTGTGTGTGTGTGTGTGTGCGCGCGTGTGCGTGTGTCAAACATCAGCATGATAATAATGCGCCAAAAAAAAAAAACTCAGCATCAGATGACGTTTTATTCCGTTTTCTTTCAAAAAAACATCGATCTATGCTTTTAAAATTAAAAACCAGTAATTTGATAACAATTCAGACCTGATGATAATTCAGTTAAATATACAAAAAAAGAAGAAATTGAAGACATGGAACCTCACTCCCTGCTAACAAGACTTTCAGTGACACTGCAGAGATTCATGCCCTCGACGACGATGGACAGTTTACAGATGGACACTGGAGTGCTGGGTGAGCGTGGCGAACGCAGTATACACAGATATACTGAGGTAATATGAGAAGTTGGCTTATTCATGTCAATAGACAAAAGAGTGGAGCGTGAAACTGCAGAGACATCATGCGCAGTCAGCTGTCACAATGACCTGGAAATGCAGCAGTTTCTACTCCGGTGACATTAGTCTGGTTTCCAGCAGCCAGATTAGTCTGAAGTAGTTTCAATGGTAAGTGCAAACATTTCATTTCTTGGGATTTTTGGAATAACCATGTTGAGTGAGGAATTACATTTGGAAGTGTTTTTCATTAAATCCTGCAATCAACCGACTGTTGACAGTCCATGTTGACGGAGGTTTGCCTCCTATGTGCTTTAGTGAAGTAGTATACAGATATTAGAGGGCTTTGTGTTATTTATGTGGAACGTATACAGAGAGGAGCGTGTACGTTTTATTTAAAACTTTTAAAGTGTGTTTTTCTCAAATTACTAAGTTTGAGAAACTGTTCAGTTTCTCTGTACTCCTGATAGAGATGTACACCTTGTATGTGTTGCCATGTGTCTTAGCAGGGTCAGGGCTAAATTAGGGAGTATTGAATTCTCTCAATATTCCCAAGTAATCTATTGCTAAAAAAATGTACAGACATGGTGATGGCAAACACGTTAGCGTTACCCGTCTGTACGTGGCACAGTGGGACTGAAAGTTCCGATTTCATTCCAACCCCTGCTCCAGGTCCATACAGTTTCTGGCCTGGTTTTTAGAGAGTTGAAAGCTTTTGGTGAGATCAAGCTTTGATTTCAGGAAACCAGTCTGTGCTTTTTGAGGATGGCTGGAAACTATTAAAATCTAGTTTATGGCAACAGACAGGACGAGACTGGGCAAACACAGTAAGAACACCACACAGTGTGGACCAGACCAAACACTTATTACAGTACTTAGACTTTCAATCACAACCTCTCATGATGCTGCTGGCATAGTATGAAAGAGGAGCGAGCATTCAAACACACGTATTGAAAATAGCAACGCTTTAATAAAGAGCGATTTTACAAGACTGCAATGTTTAGCTAGCTAGGTGAAAACTGGCATTGACATCCATGGTGTTTTACAGAGATGCAGTTGTGGTCACTGTGTTTGAAGTTCGATGGGTTAACTTGCAAAGTTTGCATTTCTGCATGCGAGCCAGCCTTCAAACAGTTCCAGACCCCGCATTGTAAAACAGCTTGATTATGAATGTCAATGGACGTTCATGTCGAGAGGTAAGTAAAAAATCTCATGGAGAAATTTCCTTAACGTTTTCCAAACACGCCGGTAAGTGAGAGTTCACACAATGGTCATGCTTTTACCGGGCACACAAGCCAATAAAAAGACGACACTTAATCATGCAAAAAAAAAAAAAGAAAAAAACAAACAAACCCAAAAAGACAGTTTCTTTGTCTCTTGAAAATAAAAACAAAACAAAAAAATCCTTTGAGTTCTGATATCATCCATCCATAGTGACCTTGAATAAGAAGAAGCTGCGCTTTGATGATGACTTTGGTGCAAAAAAATGTTCCTGTTTTGAAGAGGACAGACCCTGTCCTGTCCACTTCCTTGATGAAGACACTCTTGGTGTAGACCAGTTGTGATAGTTTACCCGTGACCCCCACCCCGGCCCCCTGATCCCAAGCCCCCTTCCTCCTCCTCCAGATGGACACAAACATCACAAACACTGACCCCAAACCCACCCACCCGTCCCTGGATGATTACACCTTCAAAGTACAACCATTCAAACACAGATACAGCAATAAATTGTTCCCACATACAGTACGTCATCCAATGGGGCTTCGATCACTTTACAGAGAGCACGTCTAGAAACACATGAACGGCATTACCTATATACAGAGGACACAGTAACAGTCAGAGGTTGGCCCAGGACGGATCGAGCTGTGTTCGCGAGAGTGAAGTGTACAATGAGAAGAGCGTTCAGCTGACGGAGAAAAGGCAAACCACTGGAACGAGGAGTAATGGTGGGGAGTGATTACAACAGTCTTCCAAAAGAGATACCGAAACGCCGGTCGGCTTTCTGTTTAGATCTTCATTAGAAGGTGCAACCTCGGAAATGATCTCCCTGCTCGGCGATGATGTCTAACAAGAGTCTCTGCTGGTAGTAGAGTGGTAGCTGTGGGTAAGATTGGTTTTTTGCGTTGCCAGCAGTCCGTTCAGGAATGAACCACAAGTTGTGATTCTCTAATTTTGTTTGAAATCACTAGAGAGGTTTGCCTCGCACTTGGCTTTTGAGGTTTCCAGATCTGATGATTCAGGGCATTTTGTGTCTCTGTGTGTGTGTGTGTATTTCAGCAGGTGAGTGATCCTAGAGAGCCACCTTGATTTGATGTCGGTGTTGTACAGACTGAGACACGGTCACAATAACACTCACTGCTAAGTTAGTACACGCTACCGGCTCGCCAGAGATCTTCCATCTCTAACCGAGGAACATGACCCTGTTTATCTCTATGGGAAGGCATGTGCACACAAACACACATACAGTACATGTACATAGAACAGACACAATCAATAGAAAATGACTTCATCGCCAATCGATTATTGCCCCTTTCAACTGTACATCCCAGCATTGATTTTAGGTTTTTGTGCAGCAGAGCATTGTCCCCTCATTGAACGTTTGTGCTATATATATATATTTCTATTCCTATATATTTAACATCTGACCGTGGGTCTTACTTGACCTTGGATCTGCTTTTGAAATCCACATTAAAGTTTTACGTCTTGTTGGAGCCCGTCCAAATTAATCTGCACACCCCACGCGTTATCAGGGTCGTGACCTTACACGCCACACATTATTCAGCACGGTCTGGTGTTCGTTCGGCTCCTTCGACTGACCTTTCGCCGTCCTGTCCGTTAACGTTAACACTTCCTTTACAAACCTCTCTGCCTGAGCAGTGTCTTCCGTTCCTCCGGTTGGAGGTACAACATCTGCTGTGGTAATTAATAATTAGCCTAAACCAGTGACAAGGGGTTTGTCGGGTGTTACTTTTGGACAGGACAAATGCTCAGACCGGAGGTCATACAGCTTGGGTGTGAAACCACACCTGCTGATGCCCTTTCACTTCTCCGTCCAGCTCTTAGTGCATTTTTCACTACTTTTAGAGCAGTACAGATACAAAAAAAACAAAACCAAAACAACTTCTAGACTGAAACTCGATGTGGACACACTATACAACGCTACAGCAGAATAAAAGCTTCTAAAGAGGCTACAGGTGAATGAAAAGACAGTAATCGAGTTGTATGGTATTGCACAGCTGTAGAATAGGGGAAAAGAAAATACAGTGTACGGCACGTCCCCCAAGGAACAAAGTTAGTATTAGTATGAGAGGTTTGTTTACATCCAAATGCGATGCCTGGGTCTGGCTCAGTGCTTTCATTAGTTAGTTCCAGTGCAGTAACACATTGGTACCTGGCAACACAGCAATGACGTTAGGTACCAAAAGAGAAACACACAGTACACACCCGACACGGCTATCTATGGCCATCCGCAGTCACACAAGCGCGCTCACCAATCACTGTTGCACGCTGGGTTCTTGAAGAAGTTGGCAATTAAGAACAAATGGAGCTCATAAAAGACTGTAATGTTGATGCAGCACGCTGAAAATGTAGAAAAAGAGACACACAAACACACCCACACACACACACACACGCACATGCATTCAAATCAATAACTTCTGACATCAGGTGATGGATGAAACGCCACCGGGAACCAATCTGAACAAGATGCTGAAATCACCAACATAGAAACACACCCTTGGCAAAGTTCACATTGAATAAAGTGCCAGCAAACGATCCGATCAGAGAAAGAGACGTGTGCCCTCCGAGTTTGACTCAGTTGCGGGATGGAAAGAGACACGGGTAAGCCTTTGTACAAGAAATCATAACGATGAGGGGCGGTCGGGGAGGGGCAACCGGGCGCCTGTGCTTCCACAGCGCTGTCAGTCTTCGTAACGTCATCACGTGTCGTACCCGCCATTTGAAATGGCGATTGGAACAGAGGGTGAGTGGGACAGATGCGGAGCCTCTGGCGCTCCGACGATAAAGATTCGAAGACAGATCAGTAGCCATGTGGAGAGAGGAGGGGAGATCAGAGGGTCAGGTAACGTGGAAACTGACATCAGCATTGCATCTTTTATCCATCATCTGGTCCTTTCTCCTCTTTCCTCTCCCCGCCGCTTTACTCTCTGTCCTCTTCTTCCTCCTGCACTGGATTTGGTTCTGGTATTTGTGTTCTTTCACTCCATCTCTTTTCCTCTCGTCTTCTCTCTCTCATTCAGCTTTGCTGCCATGGTTACAACATCCTCTCTACATGAAGTGCATCTGCAGAGGATGGGGGGTGTTGGGGGGGAGAATCAAGAGTAATTTAGTTCAACAAAACACCTCATCAAGTGTTCAGGCATCTATTGACAGGCATATTACCTGCCGCAGTGCCAGAAAACAGCTTCTTAGGGGTGTGCGCGTTCAGTGAGCAATTATATTACTCTGTCATGTTTGTAATAATTGGCCAGAATGTATTTGATTGTTTGTTCTTGGCAGACTTCTGTAGCCCTACCAGCGTGTTGCTTTAAGCGGCGCCTTTTCCGCACTTCCTGGTCAATTTCAAAATGATCCGACGGCCTGATTACTGCTGCTTCTGGATCATTACACCTTCAGCATGTCAGCAGCAGTCATGACTGAGAGCACATCAGTTACTGCAGGAGACCGGCAGACATGAGGTGTCGAATTAATCAGGAATATTCCAACCTTGCTTCTTCTTCTTTTCCTTTTTTTTTAAACTGTTTTATCTGTGTGGTGCCGCCGACATGTAATAAAGTATTTAAAACCCATTTCTGCCTCCGAGAGTAATTTACATTTCTCAGAAGTGCGTTCAATAACGTCAGGCTTTTTTGGCTGTACAGCAACTGCCTCCCCGAGAGCTACAAAGTGCCGAGCATAAAAGCATGAGCTGCTCAATATTCAGTCAGGTTTTAGTCTGGATTGTTTCCCCCCTCACAGCCTGTTTATTGCCCACTAAACAGATTGTCATGTTGAAAGAAAAAAAAAAACAGCTTTTCAAAGCGAGAGCTCCATCGAAGCTTTCACGGTAACTTGAAAAAGTAAATGACTGACTCTGTCTGGGATTACACGAAGAGACAGGAGGATTTACAGCAAGCCGACACCCACAACAGATCTGTGATTAGTTCTCCGGGTGGTTTCAGACAACCTCCCTTTAGGGTGCGTTCAAAGTGTTCCTGCAAGAAATGGTGCTATTTTTTTAAGGCAAACAGCCGATCACACTTAATTACAGGTTGAAAAATAAAAAAGTATATTTAGAATATGAACATTTTAGATAGATTTATCATTTCATAAATATCTACTTAATGGTTTCCTGCGGTGAGACTTGCAGATCTACATAATGACTTGTTACCTGTGTTCCCGGGATGGGTCCAAAAGGATTGGTGGGTCTCAAGACAGGCTGGTTGTACATGACAGGCTGTGGGGGCATCATGGGAACACCCCCCATCTGATGACTCATCTGAGGAGGGAGCTGCTCGGGGGGGAAAAAAAGACGACCGTCTTAGCATGACAATTCATCATAGTAATCAGTCCTGCGAATTTGAATTTTGCGGGATATGGATGAATGTATGGAATGCACGGCTATCCTTCATTACCATTCCATACACAGGCACTTGGGGTGTCGTCATAGGAAAAGCCACTGGTGCTGGAGCCTGGCCAAGAAAACACAGACAAACCTTTCCAATCTCACCTAAAAGTTCATTCTGGCAGACGGCATCAATAAAGTCGGCTATATGTTGAGACTGGAGTCATCTTCAGTCGTAATTGTTTGATTTTCGCAAAAATATAGACATTTTCAAGTTTAAGTTATTCCACACAAGTTTCCTGGTCCAGACCACTCAAGATGAAACTGGGCTGTTTGTGGCCCTGAAACTCAATAAAAGATATGTTTCTATATTCTTAAACATCTGTTCCATGATCCTTCATAGTTGTAACACCCATAAGGGATGAAATAACAATGGCAAAGCAACACTATACCGATAATTCCTGCAAAACAACCTTAATAAAATGTGACTGATGCATATCCTAAAGATGTAGATACTTACATAGCCAGTATAGATCATCCCGTTCTGTGGAAGAAAAAAGAAAAAGCAAATTAATAGACTACTCAAAACAACATTGCTTCTTGCTATTCAGAACTCTAACAGAACAGATGAACCTGTCCACTGCAGTCAGACCAAAGTTTGTCTCTCTGATTTCCATTCCAGTCATGTCACCGGCTTTCCAAACCATTTGCTGCCAAAATGAGCAGTTTGAGTTGAGAGGTCAATCAGCCCGAAATTAAAAGATGAAGACAGATTGAATGGAAGAGACGTGTGGGTAATTAGAGCGTCGCACAAAGGGCAGAGGGACCTTTCAAAAGCCGTGAATGCAGCATGAAGTTACATTTAGCCCGAGGTGTACTTTATGAATTTCACACCAAAGTGAAGCATGTCATTAGGAGAAACCAAGTTCATTGAAAGAATAATGGATGACAGATAATAACACAGTACGACACATTTTCCAAAGATTGAACACGAGCGTGTGTTATCAATGAACTGGATCAATGAGACACAACAGCAAATGCACAACTGTAGTTTTTCTAAACTTCATCAATGCAAAATGTCAAGTTTTATCTTAATGTTAGTCTCCAATCTTTGGAAGGAGGCGAGAAAACAGCAGCCTCAGTGTCACCTCTAAGACATTTTTGTGATATACACACCAAATCCAGCACAGTATCCAACCTGGCCGAGCTCATTCAGTTTCACAATAAAAGTCTGGAGGAGTGGGTGAAACGATGGGCGAAGCTCTTGGCTACAGCAGTGCTGTTGTTTACATGATGATCAGGTTATCATTTACCCACTGAGCCCAATTCAGCCCACAGACGCCACGCGCCAAAGAGGAGAGCCAAAAATGTGAAAGGCAGGCGAAGGACAGACTGAAGTTGAAGTCCCTCCACGCCGCCGCACGATTTACAGCAGTGGCACAGCTTCGATTTAAAATAGCACTTCATTGATGAATGAGGTTGTTCACAAAAAGGAGAAATGAAGCCACAAAAACCACTGAGACTTTCAGTCAAGGGTGTCAAACATAAGGGCCCGGAGACCAAAACCGGCCCGCAGGAGGCTCCAATCCGGACCACCAAACCACCAAGGAAATTACATAAAATGTCAAAGAAAACAGAGATTTGCAGCCACAACGCTGAGACCTGAGCTGAGATTTGAGCCATGACAGCGACCTTGAGATCAAACTAGCATTAAACTCAAATCCACGCTGTCGTCAGGCTGAGTTAGTAAAAACATGCCTGATGCTACAGCTATGAGAGAAGTTTTTGGGCATTTTGCACCACAGGCCTTTAGTAAAACTGGCTTAATGATGACATCGTAGTGACTTTCTGTAGTAATTATTTGGTTTTGTGGAAATATATAGACATCTTCATCATGTATTCTCTGCACCACGGCAAAGAACAAAACATTAAAGTTTAAAAGTAAAGGTTTTAGTGGTACTATTCTGACTCAAACTTTCCAGTTTTTAGGCTTCATAATTTGAAGTTTGTTCAAGGTCTGACTGAATTTGTTAAAAAAAGGAAATTGACCTGTCGATTCTGGTGTCAGACGGATCGAAAGGCGCTGTAAAAACTGCAGATATTCTTCAGAGCTGAACCAAACACGGGCAAGCAATGGCCTCCATCCACATATTTCAATTTGCAAAGTAATGGTGGGATGAAAGTCAGTTTAAGCATATTTGAACTGTCTATTAAAATTAGAGACATACAATTAGTCATTTCCTTTGCAATTTTACTCCTGCAATGCTCATAAATCCTTTTGGCAAAAGTTCTTTGTCACATTTTGCCCCTTCTGTTGTGATTATGAAGTTTTTGCAGAAGAGAAATTTGTTCTTTTTCTCAGGGTCGTGAGAAAACAACGTTCTGACCAGAAATGACTTTGTTCATGTTCTTTCAATACCAACTCTTGTTCTTGTGGAGTCTGTATCCACGATTAAAATCAACACAAAACATGTTGATTTATGGAACACAGCTCAAACAGTTCACGGTTAAGAAACACAGAATTCATCGGTTGTGAAGGAGTTTAGTTCCCTTTTTTAGTTTGGCTCGATCGGTGACTCTTAAAATCTGTGTATCTGTCTTTTTTACATCTAATTGTAGAAACAATTACAGTCAGTAATTCTTCAGATTCTCAGTGGATGTGCAGGTAAACTCCATGTTTGTAATTGTAACGTTAAAACATAAAAATCAAAACAGCAAACAAACAAAAAAAAAGATAATGAAGGATCTCAAACCTCAATAACAAAATATGCAATTTCAAGATCATTTAACCAGTGTGGGAGGTGGAAGAGTAATTGCGATAATGTTCAATTATAAGACTTTGGTTCAGTATGGCGTCACATGACACACCTCACTTTCTGATATTTCAGCAAGCTTCACGCTCCAAAAGGCAGCCAGTCTGCGCACAGCCGTCTGTAAGGTCACTAGCTGCAGACGAGACGTTCGCCGCCTGATGAAATTTAAAATCCAGCCAATTTGAAGCTCCCTGCGGTCTGCAGAGATTTATACTTGGTGTATAAACCAGACCTTTGCTCATTTAATTTAACTGAACTAACAGGAGAATGAAGATGCTGTCAATCATGCGGCAGCGCCTCACGGTCATGAGAGGAGGTCTAATCAGGCTGCGTGGAGAGACTCCCAACACGCCGCGCTGCTGCTGCCGGGGCTTTTAATTTACCATCTGAGGAACGGGCATGGGTGCAGGTGCCATGGGATGGGTGCTGTGGGTCCAGTTGGTGCTGGTGCACATGGTCTTGGGCTGCCAGCCGCCGCCCCCCGAGGGCTTCTTCTCCACCAGCTGACTCCACTGGAGCTCCGGTCTGACACACACCAGGCAACGCAAGCATTTACAGGTGCACGGACCGCAAACTCAGTAAACAAACAGACGGCGGGAGTCAAACGCTCGCTGCTCAGTTTTGATGTCAACCAAACCCACTCACTTTTTAGCTGGCGTCCCCCCAAACTGCAAGTCTGAGAGACGGCGAGAGAAAAACATCAGTTAAAAAGTCGGCGTCTCAGCGAGAGAAGGGAAATAGAGAGAGAGAGAAAAAAAAATGGATGTGATGAGTGAGTTTTTGGAGAGAGACACGCTGCATACTCACTGCCAACGAGGTTGGCTAACGAAGAGTCCAAATCGTTGGGCAGCATTTTCCCAGAGTGCAATGGGGCTCCAGGGCTGTGAATTTGAGTGGGCGGGGATGGCTTTAGCAGATCACCTTACGTCCAGGGGTAACCATGGTAACGAGCAGAGGGAGAAAAAAAAAAGGGGGGGGGAAATGAGTCAAAAGCATGAAGCGACTGACCATCACTGTCACGCCGTATCCTGCTCTTGGTGTGCGGCTCGAGAGTGAGAATTCCATTTGCATACTTTGCTGGTCATTTGCATGATTGCATCTGTGTGTGTGTGTGTGTGTGTGTGTGTTTGCGTGCGCGCTGCCGCGCCTCCCCTACCTCCCCAGGCATTGTTATTGTTGGGCACAGTGTGTGTGGTCTGGATGGGGGTGAAGCTGGGCTGCAGGGTGAACAGCTCACTGGTCAGGTTTGGCACACTGCAGGAGGGAAAGTAGAGCAGATAATGCAGATATGTTTTCCATTTGGCCGTGAATGTTTAATTCGCCGCCGTCGCAGAGCAACAAGACTTCTCTTTAAAGAGCTGGTGTGACGACGGGAGTTAAAGGAGGCTCTGCGCTCTCCGCTGTAGGAGCTGATCCACTCACTGGTTGTTTACTGGTACGATGGGCGAGTTGGAGAACAGGTCTGTGGCTCCTCCGCTGCTGTTGGCGCTGCCCACCGACTGGGTGCTGGGCGACACGTTGGGCGTCTGAATGTCGATTACTTTATGACCGTCCTCCTGCGTGGAGAGAACCGGCAGAACATAATCATTACCTTCTGCTTTCCTGGACGTCGTTTGATGGAAATATTAAAGCCTCTGCAGAGGCGCGGTGCTCGGGTTTGTGAGTTCATTTCTATTCTCCGTGCATCCCCGCACGCCACGGACCAGCAGCCGGAGACAGACGGTGTATTTCACTGTACTGCAGAACTAAAGCACTTGTCTGTTTGAATTTAACAACGGGGGCGCAGGACAAAAAGCACGAGAGATTCTCGCCGCGCACAGGTACTGTTTTTCTCGGATAAAAGCAAACAGTTTGAAGTTCAGTCCAGGGCAGGGTTGCTGCTGCGCAGGATTCAAACGCATAAACCTTTCAGCGGCGTTGGAGAGTCTGACGCGCGTCTTGCCTTGTGTTGCTGCAGTCTGTTGTCCTCCGTCTTATCGTCCATACGGCTGAGAGAGATGCCGGTGCTGGAGAGGGACGACACCGCGCTGGATAAGGTGCTGGATCTGAAGGCGAGACACACACTCACTTCATTCCTGGATGTTTGTTTTGACTTTGCTCTTTAAAACTGATTCACACATAAAAGAAGAAATTCACAGAGATTTTAAAATCTTCTTCCTCGCGAGGAAAGCCTGATATGAACAGATTGATATACTGACAGAGCGATGCGTCAGACTAGAGGTCTGAGGATACACTTTATTAAGATTCATTATCCAATGATGTGTCTTCACTTCATTCCAGTGCGATCCGTCCTACAGGCTGATTGATATTGATAGAAATGTGCTGCCATGCTCGATGCACAGAGCAGATGTTTTCTATCAGCATCCACACCATCTCAACCTCCATCTTTACACGGGTCAGCCTGAGCTTTCTGATTTCTGGTCCTACCTGCTGGCTGTGGAGAGGTCTTTGAGCTTCCGGCCCTCCAGAGAGGCTAAGTGCTGCTCCAGAGCCTCCAGGAGCGAGCTGGGGGCCTGGGGGGGGGGTTAAACGGGGCCGGGGGGGGGTTGAGGGGATAACGTTAGCGCCACAAGTCTTGTAGGCAAAAGTTGGGCACACACCTTTCTCTCACGCTTTCTCTCATACCTTCTCCTTCTTCTAACACGCACACACACACTCACACACGTAAAGCAGCAGCAAAAATGAAAGACATCACCCTCAGAGTCACTATCTATTCTACGACAGCTTGTTGTTCTGTTTTTTTTTTTTTTTTGCGTTTGGTTTCATCAGGTTTGGTTGACCAGCATGCACACATTAGCCTTGGATCATGCAAGCGAGTCCCGCAGCAGGACTGACGGTTCAGGACAGAGCGGAGCGTCGTGGCTGCGAGTCTCCAGCGGAAAGAAAAAAATAAAAAAACACAACAAACACGTCTGTGAGCCGTCTAAGGAGCCCATGCAGAGAGGCCAGCAGTGCACAAAAAAGAAAAAAAAAACACTCTCATAACCAAACACACACGTACACACGCATACACGCAAAGAAAATCACCATTCCAAACAGTTACGAGTTAACTAATGGATTCCACTTCAGGTTAAAGATCAAATCGAGGTGTGAGTGCTTTGATTGAGTCTACTGAAGCGTGTTGGCCAGAGGACCTGAGCCGCCACCGAGACCGCCTCCCGCTGGAAGCCAGAGAAGTTAACTCAGTGAAATGTAAACATCTGGTGAAAAGCCAAGGTATACACATTGATAAGCAGGCCAGCAATTTGTACCGGAAATAAAAAGGGATGGATGGGTTGACTTTCGCCCACATGTGATCCCGCGGTTTTCACCCAGAGCTTTACATTTCCACACCAGAGAACACGCAATGCAAACACAACAGGCAAAGAAAAGATTTCTCATATACTTATTTTAAGGGGGAAAGAGAGTAAATTGCGAATTCTGGATATCCTTCTTCAGAGAAATCTAGAATATGCTAAAATTTTAAAAAGTAAAACAGACACATATCTAGAGCTCAGTAGAGGCATGGCTCACTAGGTTGTTGAATAAGGGCATATAAGGTCTTCATAAGCACTACAAACATGACACGACTTCAGTTTGCTGTGTGATTTGTCACATTCAACACCCAATTACGCGTCCGCTGAAAAAGATAAGCTGCATTTGAGGTTTTTTTTTTTTGTAAAAGCATGATATGCAGTACTTATGATGACATTATGTACTCCTATCCAAGTCACATTTGCAGAAACCTATTTAATAAAAAAAACCATTCGCTGCTCTCCCCACAGCTAATGCAAAAGGGACGTAATCTTTTAAGAAAAATGATTTGAACACTGCTTATAAGAGCAGAACCCTATTTCGTGAGGTGGTGCTGACTCATGTGAACGATAAGCCTGTGAATCAACAGATAAGCCTTGATATTTACACTGGGAAAATGCCAGAACAACTGCTCGTAAAAAGCAAAAAAAAAAAAATAAATACATTAAAAAAAATCATCTGACAGATGCTAAGCCCCAGTCATGGACATCTAAGATGAGTCTGTCTTTAAAAAAATAAAAAAAAAAATCTGAATACATTGTTACTCAGCTGCTTTAAAAATCTTACCTTTGAGTAAATTTTGCTCTGTAATAATTCAGATAAGGAGAAAAAAAAAAACATTTTGCTTAAAAAAATTGTGGAGAAAAAACAAATGCTGCTTCGAGGTTGTTTCCTCTCTATTCTAGACTGTTCAGACAGAAAAAAAGGAGACAAAGCGAAGGAGTTAGGGAGAGTGGAGAAGAGAGGAGGAGGACGGGGCAGCTGCAGTGTGGGCAGGTCTGTAGGGTGAGTAGGGAACGGGAGCGTCTAGAATGAAGCATTATGGGACTGACTGGACGGATTGAGATACTGGTTTGACTGACTGGTTGATTGACTGATTGAGATGAGATGTGGACTGACCTGTGTGAGATCGGGGCTGTCGCCCTGATCTATCCCAACTCGCTGTGTCACAAAAAAGGAGGGAGGGGTAAGGGGAGGGAGGAGGGAGGCAAAATAAAAAAAAAAAAATAATAAACCAAATGTAAAAACATAACAAGGAATAAAACAAAAGACCCAACAGACCACAAGATTAAATGAAATTAAAAAGAAAGGGAAGAGGCATGTGAAGAAGGAAGAGGAAGAAGAGGAGGAGGAGGAGGAGGAGGAGGGAGAAAGAAGAATCAAACCCAAGCATCCATTACTTCATGCAGTGGCTGGAAAGGAAAACAAATAAAGAACAGAGGAAGAGGGGAGACGGGCGCATGCACACACATACAAAACACCTATAAATACACAGTACGTGTACACACACACACACACACACTTATAAGTACACGCGCTCACACGCACACGCACGCACGCACGCATACACACACTGAGATCTGGAGACTGGTTGGAAATGAATGCTGAGCACGACTGATTGAACAGGCAGGGCGGAGAGGGCAGACAACAGGTCACGTGACTGCGAGGTCGGAAACATCCAAAAGGAAGACACTCAACTAATGTTGACTTTGAACAGAAAGAGAAGGGAGGGACACAGATGACACACAAACAGACAAACACACATTTTGTTAGACAGGTAAAATGAATGGGTCCTTAAAGTCAACGTTAGTCTGCTGGGTTGTTTTTTTTTTTGTTTTTTTGTTTTTTTGGTCTTTGGATCAAGCGGCTGCACCCCAAACCTTCTTCCAAATGGGATCGAAACCAAGCAGTGAGAAAAGCCTTTGAGGATGGCGCGCGGGACAATGCTACGCAGTCCTACAGAGGACCGGACTGTGTAAAGTCGCTGTGAAGCCTGGCCGGGAGGACAGCAACCGTTAACCGGACAGCAGCCGTCACGGAGGAAACAAGAGCTTCTATTTGCTTTTTAAAGAAAAGGAAGGAAATTAAAGAGGAGATCAGGAGACAGAGATAGTGATAGAAAAAGAGCTTGCTTGGGCATGCAGTGCAGGCATGTGAACAGGCAGCACGCGGGGCAAAGGGGGGGGGGGGGGGGGGGGGGTCCCTCAAGTGGAAGCTGTACATGAGTGGCTTTCTGATAGGCTACGGTTCAGCCAATTACGGCTGTCTTGGAGTAACCCCCATCCCCGGGTCAGGGCAAGAGAAGGACAGAATCGGGAGGAGAATCTAGATGCAAAAAGAGACTTGGAGGATTAAGGAGGAGACACTCCTGGACACTGATCTGCGGTATTGACCGGAAATCAGATCCCCGGGGTTTAACAGGAGTCTGGAGCAAATGTCAACAAGTGGAAGAGGATTTTCTTGAATTCTTCTGACTGACAGGAGAAAATGAGACGAGAACATTAAATATCTTTATGTGAAGCCAGAGGGGGAGGACGCCGTTGAGATTCGCTCCAGACACGGCCGCCGACTGGCGTCTTAGCTCCTCCGAGGAGGAGGAGCGTCGGGACAAACGGACGTTACCTCTGCCACTTTGAGAAACTCAGAGAGTTTGGTCATCCTGTTGAGGAAGGTCTTGTAGATCTCCAAGGCCTCTTTGCACTGGTTCTTCTTCATGTCGAAGTACTTTTCTGTGTGGGAGACCGGAATCAGAGCCACAAACACCATCAAAACATGCTCTGAAGAGTGAAAACAGTTTGCTGATCTGAGGATTTATCCTCTCACTGCCACCTGTTTGTCATCTTGTAAAGAGTCCCAGGATGCAAAGAGCGTTAGTTAAAGGCTAAGCGGCCGTTTAATGAACACTGTAAAGAGTCTGAGGGTCTGTTCTTGGCCTCTTGCACCTCACTGGTTTAATAATTGATGGATGAAAGGAAGGTGATCATTACAGTCTTTAATTGGACTTTGAGAGACTGTAGTAGGGAAAATCGATCGTCTCCAAAGGAGGATCAGATCGAGTCCGACGGACTGTGATCTGCACATCAGAGGAGCAAACAGCCGAAGCCATGTGAACGGCGAGTGTTCGGGTCGGCTGTGATTTACCCAACATGTTGATGACGCCCTCGTTGTACGCGGCAAACAACCGTATGGAGTCTTTGAACAGCAGCATGAAGGCGGTGTTGATCACTCCGTTGGTCAGCTCGTTGGAGTTGGGCTGGACCGGGAGAGCAGGCGGGTTGAAGCAGCCGCTCACGGTTTGTTTGTTTTTTTTTTTTTTCTTTTTTAATATTTCCATGTTTGAGTTTTACCTGGAAATCCAGCAGAGCGTCCAGCTGGTTCTGGATGACGGGCAGAGTCTTGATCAGCTTGTCGGTGTTCATGGTGCGCATCACGCCGTCGGCACTGAAATCACAGCAGCAAGGCGGTAAACCCCCCCGAACGCCACTGTCAAAAGGACCGTCGTCTTTACTGTCATCAGCTATATTAAATAATGTGATAGTATTTCAGATTTCATCTAGATTTTTTACTTTCATCTCGCAGTTTTGTTTTGTTTCAGCCTCTCATTTGATGAGTTTTTATTTTATTCCCTAATGTCGAGAAATTATTTTAATATCACAATTTTATCAACTTGTTTTCTCTACTTTACTTCTTGAAGATTTTTTTTAAACAAATGTCTGTATACAGCATGCCTTAACCTCTTAGAAATACTTCAAAAAAGGATGATTTAATCTCCTAATGAAACTTTACTTTGTTTTAGAACTTCTGTGACCAATGATTCAGAAGATACTACATGTTTAATATTGCTAGCAAACTGCTTGAAAATGGTAGAGATGATAAACTGTCACACATTCAACCGCTTTTGTAGCTTGCATACAGTCAAATGCATTTTTTTAGAATATAGCACCATTCAGACAGTGAAAGATTCTTCAAAGTGCTTCACAAAAGAGACCGACAGAACGCTGGAATGAGAACTGATGCTGTACAGACACAGGAAAACCATGTTTTTCAAACATGCATGCATCCAGACATATAGATTCCTCTAATTATAGTAGTTTATGTGTGGAGGCAGTCTGGAGAGAGTTGAATAGAAACATTCACCCTGTAATCGCTGCCGTTCAGAAAAAGTACCAAAAAAAATCAATTTACGGCATTTCTGAGGTAAAAAAATATACAGTTTCTACGACTCACTGTTGAACGTAATGTTTAGTTTGTTGGGGTGAAAACATCCACAGCGGTGCAGTGGTTTGTATTCTCATCTCACAGCAACACGGTGCCCGTTTGGAGTCCAGATTTATGAGCCTTTCTCTGCAAAGTTTGCATGTTCTTCCTGTGCTGATTTTGCTTGCGTGTGTGTGTGTGTGTGTTACCCTCTCTTCATCTTGGTGAAGTCCACCGCTGCTAGTCTGTAAGACATGGCTTTTTCATTCAGGTAGCGGCTGTATCGTCTGATGAAGGTCGACATGTTGTATCCTGGAGGGCAGAGAGGAGGCGCCGCAGTCACAGCCTGATCAGCTTACTCTACTCCCCAAATCGGGTTAGGAAGCCATAATACCTCTCATATGAAATGTATTACTTCCATTGTGACTAGATGTGTCATACTGGCTCTGGTTGTTTAATTACAATTCGCTTCTCAGCATCAGTCCTGAACGCCGGGCTTCTCGGACATGAATAGCGGCTTATTGATGGCGTTACAGATCCGGTGAGAGTCCCGACATAAAGTCATTTTGTGAGACGTACAGCACTGCTGAGCCCACAAACAGCCCAACGGCATTAAATCACCTTGTAGTGCAGCCTTATCGAGAAAGTTGTTGAGGTTGAAGAGTGTGTTTCTGGAGGCAAGATACTGCATCAATCTCTGGGGGGAAACAGGAGAGAAAAGTTAGTGTGTTATCTTGTTTCCAAAACCAGTTTTACTCATTCGACCAGCAGCTCACAGTGACTGGCATTAGAGAGCTTTTAATGCCAGTGCTTCTGGACTTCTTTGTATTTGCAATCATTTCTCGCGCTGCATTTTTTTTCCGCGTTTCTGTCTGAAAGCACAAGGCCGCGGTGACGCAACGGTCCTTCAAATTGGATGAAAAAGACAGTTCGAGATCCTTGAACGCCTCGGCCGCGTTCGCCATGTGTGTCAAGGACTGGTGGAGGCGGTGTAGGTGGAATAACCCGACACAAATGTTTCCACAATGACCAGGAAACAAAGAAAGAAATCTGCTGTATCTTCCTCGGTGTCGACAGCGGAGGACGGCAGACTGGTGCAGTGTTGTCGTCAGAGGGTGTTTGACTTGATGTACGTGCTTTAAAAAGTAAAGATTTGATCAATTCTGCATGTCTTGAGTCCAGGTTTCGCTTTAAGACTGAGAGTCTGGTTTCAATCTTCAGTCATTTGCAGCTGCTGGATGAATGTAAAGCTGTCGAGGAACAGCTGAGCCACGTTTTTTTTAATCCTTTTTTTTTTTTTTCCCGGACTGGTTTTGGATGCTTGGTGGTTCGTTAAAGTGAGAACGGATCACACCTTCGGGGAGTGATTACTTAAAGAAGCGCATTTAATAAAGTGATGTTATGAACGACGCATTTTAAAGCAACACTCTTCTGCACCACAGTAAACTGATTACTTCTGAGAAGCGCAGTCTCAATTACCGCACGGCGTCAGCGTGCTCATCGCTTGTTAGTTTTGTTGAATGCGAAGACATTTGTGGAGCTGCAGGGCTGCTCTGCTGCGATTTGCTGTTAAATGGAGGAGAAGCTCTTCATTAACTCCATCCTCACTCAATCATATTGAAAACGTCTGACTCAGAAATGTTGACTGCGATCGGCCTCAATGACGCGTCTGTTGCTGTCAAATTTCCTGAGCGTCTCCAAACCGTCCTCCATCCTTCTTTCCTTTCTTTTTTCACTGCGTTACGTTGAAGAAGGTGCTGACGCCAAACGAACGAACAAACAAAGCCGCTCGTTTTCAGCCCAGCATGTCCGGAGCGGAGTCACTAAAAGCCTTGTCGTCCCGAGGCCCTCAGAGGGTCGTCATCCCCGCGGTGATCGGCCCTTCTCCTCCGCTCCCGGGCGCTTATCATTTAACATGTTTGATGTTGCGGCTGTTACTCTCGGGGCGCGAGCGGCGGGGCAAAGTGATTTGTCATACTGGCCATTGAAATGTCAGCGGGGGAGCCCATCGGTCACTGTCGGACTTCAAAGAGCCCGGCCGCGAGGAGAAATCGCTGCGGCCTGCTGAGAAATATGCACATTTCTTTGTCGTATATCAATAACTGAATCCAGAGGACTTGAAGAGGAACGTCACTATCTGTCTTTCATGTTTGTGGCCGCTGCATTCTGAACAGGAAGCTCCTGAAATTCATTTTTTACTCCCCTTCTGGAGGCTCGACGGGTGTTGGGAATCTTCCTCTTTAAACTGATTGATTTTAGTTTTATTTACCGGGAGAAGTCGAAGTGGAGACTAACAGTGGTGAGCTGACAGAAGACAAGGGAAAGACAGACAACGGATCACCGGTTAAGATTTAATGAGGGATGAATGTGAGAATCTGTCTCCTCTGTGATGAACTGGCGACCCGTCCAGAGCGCACGCCGCCTTCACAGCGCCCTGCGACCCAGACTCCCATGAAAAGCTTTTTTTTTTTTTGTGTCCTCCTGATTAAATCAAGGCCGTTCCGTCAACGTGACGAGCGGGTGTGAACGTCCTTGACTCACCTCGTTGCCGTACATCATGAGGTGGTGTGTGGCGATGAGCGCTTTGAAAACCACGATCCAGCTGTTGCTCGCCGTGCGCTCCAGCAGCGTGTCGGCCAGGTGGGGGATGCTGACGTTCAGCTCATTGGTGCAGTGGATCAGGTCTGCGGGAGGCGAAGAAGAGAAACTGAGGAGCGACGGGCCAAACGAGAGAAAACACACAAAAACGCCCTGCAGAAACGATCGCTGTGTCTATAAACCACGTATTGATCTGAAGTGATCTTCGATGAGGTTTTGTATGATTTTGTGCGAATGATTGTTTAAAGACAGACCCTCATAGAGACAGATCAACACCAGCCAAGGCTACAGTATCACAAAATCCATTTAGCGGCTGTGATTCCGGGGCGTTACCTACCTGTTCCACTGAAATGTCAATACCCAGAGGACGGAGAGGGACTTTACAAGGTCAGTTCTCATTCAGCGCACTCAATTAAAAGGACAGATTGTTTTAATAACATGTGTGAAATGAATACAGATGAGATTTAATGAAACTGACTCAGGGGGTTTTCAAACACGCGGCCTGGGTGACCTTATATGCAAAGTGTAAAAACAACAAAGGCGCTATTAACTTTGAATTTTCAGGAGAAGTAGCTGCTCTTCCTAATTTGTTTACCGAGGATCGCGTTGATGAACCCACAAAGAGATGCAGAGGAGCTGAGCAGCACACAGCAGCACTGCTCAAGGGTTGAAAGAAAAACCCAGAAAAACCTTCATATATTTCATTTCATACAAGTAAATTCAAATGGAAATTGCTGCTGAAATGTTTGGGTGCTTCAAATGGATATGGAGCAAATTAGCACAGGTTCAATTCATCGGTCTTATAAATAACACGGAATGATTTCATCCAGATAAACCGTGATAGCGATCTCGGCAGTAAACACGCGGTATAACTGGGGCACGCCGCGCAAACAATGCCTTGAATTCTATAGGGATTTTGGCTAAAGATCAAAATGGGAAGTATGTACGGCATCTGTTTAATCTGAGAGATTTGCCGACTTTCGGTAAGGAGGCACAAACATGCTCCCTCCAATGTGCTGCCGTACATCTTGTCCCGGTCTGCAAATCCACAAATACAAATCCAACGGCTTTCCATAAAGAAAATGTCTCACATTCTCTCAGACAAGCAGGGCTTTCTCGGCCTGACCTTGGACATGCTCACAATAAACTCCATCGCTGAATGGATTATAGAGTGCATTGACTTGATAAAGGCTTCATGTAATCAGTTCAGTAACATTTAACAGCATTATCAAGATCGTTTTTCGGGGATAAAATCTCCTCATTGATATTCACACGCCGTGCAGCTAATATTGGTAATAATCACAGCTGGAAGAGAGCGATAAAAGGACAGAGGGCATTGATTTCTCAATATGATCAGTCCAGACAGTAGAACTGCAGCGCATCTGGAGCGTATTCAGGTTCTTCTGGCCAAAACCGTCCCTACAGTGAAGCACGGTGGAGGCAGCATCATGCTGTGCGTACGTTCATGAGCAGAGGAGGCGGTTGTCACGGTGCTGCTGCAGAAACACGACGAGAGCAAAACAACCCCGGCGGATCGGAGGGGAAACGAGTTACTGAGAGAGATCTTCAAACGGCTCGGTCTTCTGATGCTGTTCCTTCCACCGGATCAGAGGTTATCAGGGTTTTATTTGAAAGCACTCTCGTGTTTTCTGCACCCATTAAAAAGCAGGATGCCGCACAGTCCCACATGTTTAATGGAGGTCAGAGGCCGCGGCGACTCACCTCAGCAGAAAACCCTGCTCACACTGACTCCCTGTCGCTCTGGAGCCCGACGCCTCGGTAATAAGTGTAACAATACAAACTGTAGTTTATTGACTCTTCCGGCTTTTCCTGACATGAATTATGAATGCGGCCAGGCTGTCGGACTGTCTCTACGCTGCATTAATGTCATGACATTTTGCTCCTTTGCTTTAGGGCCAAATGTGAGTCAAAGGCCTGCATGTTGCCAATATCTGAAGGCGGAAAGTAAAACATGGGGAGGAAACAATTAAACACTTTCCAAACACACGCTCCATGAATAGACGTCTATTTACAGTGAAAAACATCCAGTTAATAAAACTCAGCCTCTCGTGAAATGTTTTCCTGATTTAAAAAAAAGAATATATATTTGGATATTGAGGTTTAATTGGTTTCTTTTCCCGAGCTGCCTTCATAAAACCCCATTAAAGGCCCTCAGATGTTCACAAACTGGACTCTAACGATCCCAACTGGAATTCGTTAATAAGTTTTAGCACCCATGCAGTTTAACTTCAGCTTTTACAATACTCAGCCTGACAGCTGTCATTTGCTAAGAAGGCCCAAAAATCCCTCCGTGCGCTCCTACAGCAGACGGAAATGAAGCGCCGACTGAATAGCTCCAGCGTATCATCCTCAGGAACTGCTTAAATAGAGCAGAAATATGAACAATCGTCTGTTTTTTTACTGCGTTGGCAAAGTAGCATAACACACTTTCAACACGCTACAATCAACAAATCAGATGCACTGTGCTGAAGTTTCGCCTGCGTCTGTCAGCAACAGGAAGGATTTAATCATCAGAATATGACAGCACAGGTAGCTCCGGCGGCGTGATGAGGTATTGATCGTATGACTGCCAGCTGGGAGTATTGATAAGCTGCATGGCAAATTAATAAGACGACTTAAGTAAGATTTATGTTTTCACCGTGCGTGATCTGATGTAATTAAATGACACCATGTTGTTGTTGGGATGAGAGTGAGTGAATGCGACTGAAGACGTTTTGCACCATAAACTGAGCTACTGTAAATGGCAAAAACAAACCCAAAACCGACCTCGTCCGAGGCAAGGCTTTGTCATCTGTTGTGTTTCTGTTCAAATGTTGTCCCGTCCGCTTCCTGTCAGCGTTATCTTCCACTTCAATATAAACCGCTGCTTCAGAAAACCATCCACCGAGCGTCACTTTTACGGCCACGGCGTACAAGCGAATACATAAAATTACTCAGCGGCACAGCCGGCGGCGCTTTATGGGCAGAAGGTCATTTGTGGCCTGATTACGAGGCCACTAGTTCATTAAGCTGTTCTGTTAAATAATCAGCAGTTGTTGTTGTTGATTTCACCCACCAGTCTAACAAGGTCAGTGTGAACTGAAGGGACAGTTAATGCTCTCAGGATTTCAGTTATTCATGCTGCATAAACATGACTGTTTACATAAATGGAACACGTTTGATCAATATCCCGTTCAGTATACATATTCAACACTAAATGCTCCCCATGTCCATCATTTGGAGGTGCTGATGCAACATGATAGAAAATAAAAACTGAAATGTCAGACCGGATCCCACAGAGGGAAACGTTTTCACAGGTATTTTTACTTTCAGGGAGATTTACCGCCTCGTGGCTCAGAACCAAAAAAGCTCAGCTCTATATTCAGTTACCTGCATCGATTCTGCTCCGTTTGCCAGGTTTATTCCCGCTGAGGGCTTTTACAGCCCTTTCTATTATCTCCAAACACAAACCAAGTTTGTGTCACTTTTAGGGCCCCGTTTACCTGAAGAGTCCAACGAGAGGAGACTCCCAGGCTCGGGCTGACTCACCAGGACTCCTGCTCTTTGCCTCTCTGCTCAGACCCACTGACCTGCTGATCACCAACCCCGAACACACGCCCTCTGCGCTCCCTCAGCGCCACTGGCATTAGCATATTCCGTCCCGCTCGGCAGGAAGTACGTCAGAACTTGACTGTGTTTCTGTCAGAACAGCTGCGTCGGCACACAAAACACACTCTGGCTTCCTGAATCCAGCTCTGCCAGAAAGGATCGGGGTCTTTACTGCGCCGATAAGAGCCGGATCAATTCCCAAAGAAGAATAAACTGACCCATTCTGAGAGAAACTTCTTTTGTCCTTGAGAGCGGCGGCATAAAGCGTTTTATAACCCGTGCGACGGATGGAAATTTGTCATGTAAATGTCCCGCTTCTATTTTCAGAACGTCTGCTCTCAGCCTTGAGTTAGGTGACATTTACTAGTTTCTGAGATACTCCCACTCGTAGCGGGTGCTGAAGGTGAACGACCTTCTACCGTTTAATATCTGCAGGGGTGCAGTGTTCCTGTAAAATCAGGATTTTTCAGTCTTCAGCTCAGTAACACCGATCATAACCGCGCCGGTTATTTAATGCTATTTATCTGTTTTTTGTTTTGTTTTTTTCAACGTACTTGCATTAACGCTGCATATGGAGGAATGAATGGACGTGATTTTCTTTGGAGTATCAAAAAGTAATCACGCAAATGCAGAAATCTTCCGGTCTCCATCTGTGCCATTCAAAATGTAAACATGAGAGCCGCAGCGGTAATCCAGCTGAAAACCTAAACATACATATACTGCTAATCAGCATTAGGATCAGATTGATATGAACTCAAAGCAGCAGTAATTACTTACTGCTGCATTTCAGGACTCACAAAAGGGTTTTATTTTTTTTCCTTCCCTCATAAATCCACTCCTAAACTTGCTCGTGAACCTCTTGAGCCGCCCTCATGGGTGTTTTCTCCTCCGAGGCCTTCTCAGCAGAGCAAAGCGGTACGGCACTATTTCGATGAATTATGCCGGAGCGCCTGGTGGCACATCTTGTGAGGGAGCCCAGAATCCCCAGTGTCACCTCTGCTGTGGACATGACTGACTGATCCACTGCCAAACTCGCTGGCTGACTGGATGGGGGCGCATGCATATCTGGATGGCTGACTCTCGGGCTGCCTGGCTCGCTGCCCCGCTTATTTCTCTCAGACTGATTTATCCACGTTTCCTCTTGATCTTGCTATCTGCCCGTCTGTCCGTCCGTCCGTCCGTCCGTCTCGACCAGCCCTGCCCGTGAGTCTGACTGGCAGCGCCATTGATTGGCCATGCTCTCTATTGATCATGTCAAGTAATTATAGCGAGGTAGAAAAGCCACCTAACCTAACAGCAGCCTCATAATCACTGGCCAAATCTGCATGTGAAGAACCCTCCTTCTCACATGATTGCCACTGATTGCACACAAACAGGTAATTAGCAGCATGTGGTAATAGGGTGTGTGTGTGTGTGAGAGAGAGAGAGAGAGAGCGAGAGAGAGGGCATGAGGACTGCTCTGTTTAAACCACCTAGGTGTAGCACCCACCAGAGGAGCTACAGTACACACAGTATATGACTCTCCTCCTCCTCCTCCTCCTCCTCCTCCTCCAGCACCTCGGGACTGACAGCAGTGCATTCATTAATGATAATGCATCAGAGGACATGACAGTGAACTTGAATGGAAGAATACAGAAAATAAAGAGGGAAATGTTGGTGATGCTGCACAATAACGCACAATCTGTACTGAAGTGTCTCCGGGGGATATAGTGCTGCCTCTTCCTCTTCCTCCTCCTCTGCTGCTGCTGCTGCTGCTGCTGATAGTGGCGTTAATAATGAATAGGCCTACACTGTAAAGCGGCTGGTTGCAATATGATTAGCCTATACCAGAGTGGCCTATTTCCCCTGAATGACATGCACAGATAGTGCCCGGCTGTTTGCCCCTCGCCTTGTATTCAAATCCACTGCTTGCAGTGATGGCCGGACACACTGAAGCTGCGTAAAAACACATTTTCTTTTTTTTTAATCTAAGGGAATGTAACGGAGCTTTAATTAAAGAGGCTGCGGGATGAGAGAGAGACAGAGAGAGAGAGAGAGAAGCGTAACAGATGCTGTTTATACAAGCTGTCCTTTGTGAGGAGGGATGCATACATGCAGTAGAGCAGTGATGGTATGCTTAACCTACAGTCAAGGTGTTTCTTCTTGGGTC